>NW_026252624.1:0-17097 GCF_025094135.1 Mucor mucedo | reverse complement strand
GTTATCGAATTGATAACTTAAATTTATTAGCGAATGATCCATTTATATTGATAGCTTTTGTATTATCTGGAGTTTTTCTTCTAATAAATATCGTGTAAAAGAACTTTCAGTATAATTAAATTATATTAATTAAGTGGTACTCTCATATTACCAGTATGATCTTGTTACAGATGATAAATTGTGAATTATATTATTATAGGTTCTTTTTGACCCTAATTAATCTAATAATAATGTATCAGCTTATAAGAAATTTTCGCTTAATAATTTAGGCTACTTTATATAATAAAATTTTGGTTGACCTCAGACAATGTAATTTTAATTGGCATGATTTAAAGATAGAACCAATCTGTCGTATTTTGGTACGATTCACTTAAGAATAAATCAGCAAATCGTTTAAATAAATAAATTATAAAATAAAAACAACCTTCAAAGTTGCATACCAGCTTACACATGCATACTGCTATATAGCTTCTCCTACTACGAGTAAATGCTTCTACATTAAAGATTACATGATCGGCCTAAATATGATATACTAATGACAGTTGGATACAGAGTGCTATACTACTGAGTTACGATATCACCGATCGAGAAGATAATCTTCTCAGATCAAATCGAAAATTATAAGAAAGAGAAACTCAATATTAATAGTTCTCCCAATGTATTAGCTACACATAGAGAGAATAGAACAGCTATTAATATAAATGGTTCATTTACTTGTATACTGATATAATTATAATGCTGGTAAAGAGTATAAAAAAGGAATGTATGAATTAATGGATACCTACTTTCTACAACCAAATATATATTTGGGATCGTATTTTATTCATTACAAATATAATGAATAAATGATCGACTATTGCTATTATGTCCTACTGCCAATTAGACTTGACAAACAAGTATGCATCTTTTACAGTAACCGTTGCATGATCTGATAAATAGGTGTCTCGTAACACTAAAGATTTATTGAAGTACTCATGCTCCCGATCTACTGATATGGGACAACGTTAACTGGAAACAATTCTAACGAGTAGTATTCATTTAACCCAAGGCGGGAAACAAAGTATAGTTCTATTCCAAAACTAGAACGGTTGACTCATCATTAAAACCCAGGAGAGTTGTGCGAAATAAAAAGGATCAATTATTACATAGCAGCAGAGTTCTTTCAGTCGAATAAAGATATGCTTTTATTTCATTATATCTCAAGTGTATTATTTTCGTCAAATACGGCAGTACCAAGGCAATGCAAATCTAGTTGCCATGTTTCAGAAGATAAAAGTGAAACCTCGGTGTGTGATTGAGAAGCATAGATTTTGGATGCGACGTATATTAAGACTGTATACCTGTTTCTTTTTGATTAATTTGTGGAGGTCAACTTCTTAATTTTGTTATTAATACACCTGTCTGAGAAGGTGACTTATGCAATGACGAGGAACTATGAGTTGTATGATCTTTCTAGAAACGAATTCGTGTATAAAACAAGATAAAGAGGCTTTGGTAGAGTTAGTTTTTGACAAATGTATGTACGTGGCCTCTGAAACCATTACAAATATAGGGAGTATAGCCACAATAGAATCTCCTACAATCGTCGGCTATAAAAATTCTGTTGGTAAAAGTTGCACATAAAGCCCCCTAAGGCATATCACTCAAGGCCGATCGAAATCCCGCAATGTTATGTGACCTTGCAATATTTTTTTTTTTTTTCGTCCTCTTTTCTTTCTTTCCATTTAACTACTACAAGCATGTCACGCTCATTGCCTAATATTTTAGTGACCGGTACACCTGGTACAGGCAAGACCACCACCAGCGAAATGATTGCACAAGTGACAGGTTTGGATCATGTCAATGTGGGAGAACTTGTGAAGCAAAAGCAACTTCATGAAGGATACCTTGAGGAGTTTGACACTCATGTTTTAGACGAAGACAAGGTAAAGACAAAAAATAAACAAGGATAATTTTTTCAAGATGACCTAACTGTTTAAATTAGCTTCTCGATGAATTAGAGGAAATTTTGAAGGAAGGAGGTAAAATTGTGGATTTTCATACGTGCGAGATTTTCCCAGAAAGATGGTTTGATCTTGTACTTGTGCTTCGAGCAGATACAGCTAGTTTATACGATCGTATGTCAAAGCGTGGATATAATAAGCGCAAGATGGATGAAAATATGGAATGTGAAATCATGCAAGTCGTGTTAGAGACTGCCCATGAATCTTACGCACCAGAAATCGTGATTGAATTACCCAGCAACACTATTGATGATATGGAATCCAACGCTGATCGTGTTAAGCAATGGTTGGATGCTTGGAAAGTCAACAACCAATAAAAAAAATGGTTTTTTTTTAGAAATGTAAATATTTTTTTTTAGGGTTTATTTTACAAAGGATAAAAAAAAGACATCTTTTACTGAAATGCTGGGAAATTATAAATATATATATGTGCGAGGAATTGAAAAGGATATGAAGTTTTTTTTTGTTTTTGTTTTACTTTTTGTTGCGAGCAGCGATAGTAGGATGAACCATGAATTCATTTAAAGGCTTTCCACCAGGCACCATGGGGAATAAGACTTCTTTTTTACAAACAACAGCATCCATGATAACAGGACCATCATGTTCCAAAAACTCCTTCATCTTGGCTTCCACCTCAGAGGCCTTTGTGACACGAATACCCTTGACACCCATAGCTTCAGCAAGTTTTACAAAATCGGGATTCTTCATGACAGTTCCAGAATAACGTTCCTTGTAAAAGAGATCTTGCCATTGCTTCACCATACCTTGGAAAGAGTTATTCAGCAACAAGACCTTGACACCAATATTGAATTCAGCAGCTGTGGCTAATTCCATGGCTGTCATGGAGAAGGAAGCATCACCATCAATATCTACAACAACATGATCAGGCTTAGCTACCTTGGCACCAATAGCAGAAGGAAGACCGTAACCCATAGTACCGAGACCACCAGATGTGATGAATTGACGAGGCTCTCTCCATCTAAACATTTGAGCAGCCCACATTTGATGTTGACCAACACCAGTTGTAATGATGACCTTTTCCTTCATATGAGCAGTTTGTTTGTCGAGTTCTTCAATCAATTGTTGAGGTTTCAAAATTTCATTATCATCAGTTGTCTTTTCATAGTAGAAAGGATAGTCCTTCTTCCAAGTCTTGATTTGTTCAAACCATTCGGTACGAGGTGAGCTTTTAATATGAGGCACCAACTTCTTCAAGTTTTCAGTCACATCACCTTCAATAGCTTCAGTAGCATCCACAACCTTGTTAATGTTCTTGGGCATGATTTCAAAATGAAGAATACCACCACGGTTTTCCTCTGCTGCCTTGACAGCCTCAGGAGCAAAATGAGCTACACTACCCGTCACACGATCATCGAAACGAGCACCCAAAGCAATAATAAGATCGGCATTCTGCATGGCCAAATTAGCGTAACAAGAACCGTGCATACCCAACATATGAAGGGACTTGGGATCCAATTCATCGTATGAACCAAGACCGTGCAATGTGGTAGTGACAGGAATGTTACCGTTATTAGCAAGCATCGTCAAGAATTTGGGTCCATCAACATGACCTACAACACCTTGTCCAGCATAGATGACGGGTCGCTTTGCGTTATTGATGAGTTCAGCAGCACGTAACAAGACTGGGTGAGGCTTAGAGCGAGCTTCTTCGGTGAAAGCAGTCAAGGCAGTGTTGGGAATAGCAGAAGGACGAGCGGGAATCATGGTGTTGATAGGGATAGAACGCTTAAGCACAGCGGCTGTCACATCCTTGGGAAGATCCACAAGAACAGGACCGGGTCGACCACTTGTGGCAATAGTGAAAGCTTCATTGATACGACGAGGAAGTTCAGCAACATCCTTGACCATCACATTCCACTTTGTACATCCACGAGAAATACCCACAACATCAGCTGGATTGAAATTAATACGTAAGTATACCAGAATCTCTAATTATTAAAAATAAACATGTAATATTTTACCTTCTTGGAATGCATCAGTACCGATAGCAGAAGTAGGAACTTGACCAGTAAAAACAACAAGGGGGATACCATCAGCTAAAGCATCAGCCATGGCGGTAACTACATTGGTGGCACCAGGACCGGAAGTGACGAGAACAACACCAGGCTTACCACTATATGAGATATTGTTAGTAAATTATAAAATAAATATATATTGTAAAGGTACATACGTTGCTTTGGCATAACCTTCAGCCATGTGACCAGCACCTTGTTCGTGTCTAGGCAAGATAAAGTCAAAGTACTCTGATTCATGGATAGCGTCAAAGACGGGTAAGATAGCGCCACCAGGATAACCAAAGACGTGTTTAACATCATGTCTTAACATCATTTCGTGAAAGATTTCTCCACCGGACATACCGACAAAAGAATCATCCATTTCAACCGCTGAAGGCTTCTTGACAAGAGGTTGAACAACTTTAGGTGATTTTTCTGAGGCGACAGCAGAGCGATCTGAATGAGATACACTATAATCATTTAATTAGTAAATGCGTTATATTGAAAAATGCAGCATAACTTACGATGAAGCTAAAGCGCTCTTGGATTTATGTGTGGTATGAAGACCGGCACAGCCAATGACAGCTCTGTGGCGATACAGATTCATTGAAGTTCTGCTGAACAACTTGGTTGTATTTCTTGCGGTGGCGGATGCAAGCATTATCTCTTTTTATAAGTTAGAATTAATACAAGTGTAATAAAAAAAAGTCAATTTTTATTTTTTATTTTTTTAATAAAGAGAAAAAGAGATATTAAATACAAATAGAAAAAAAGATCTAGAGTTTATGTCTTGAAAAAAAAAAAGTAGGCTTTATGTTGGACAAATCAGTTATTGGCGGTAATTGAAATCTAATGAGTCAAATGCAAATGCAAAAAATCTACTCGTCCAAAAAAAGCACTTTTTGCACCCCCTCTAGTTGCATAAGAGAGGGAATAAGGAAGGAACCCTATATTTATTTGGGGTAAGTTAAATACGACTTGGGTTCTATTCCAATTGGCCAAAGATAATAAAAGTTTTAAAATCTAATGGAGCCATGTGAAAAGAATAGGGGCGTACCCTTTTTTACTAGTTTTTTTTTAAGGGATATAATGTGAGTCAAACCAATCAGATCTCACTATTGTGTTTAATGCAAGCGAACACATAGATAACATAACTCTTTATTTCTGATTGGATGATATTCAATATGAATACCATTTGCTCAACCCAATGCGGGGAAGTCGCTGATTTTTTATTTACTTAAAGAACACATATTCATGGTTAGTCATGTAGATCCGTACCAGAACATTGATGCATGTAACCATAAAAAAAAAAAAAAAAAAAAAAAAAGCCATTTATAAAAAGATAACAAGCGCAATTTTTTAAAATTTCATTTTCCATCTTTGCCGATAGCATGAATAAGCTGTGAACAGAAAAACTTTGTGTGAAGAGAGAGTAATCGGAGATGATTACACAAAAAAATAAATAGAGTTTGATGAAAATTGGAGATCAGAAAAATGCACTAGCCAATAAAAGAAGCCCATTCAAAATGTATCACACTCTACACACATTGACTTAATTGGGTGAATTACTTTTCAACCATAGACATTTGCTATAATTTCAATGATTCATAAAAATTTTGTAGGAACACTAAAAAAAAAATCTGTTTCTTTTAAATATCCCGGGCCTTTTTTCTTTCATTTTTTCTTTTTTCTTTTTCTCATCTTTAACAAATTAAATAAAATGTCTTCTCGTGTTATTGCTACTGCTCTCCGTAGAGCTGCCACTATGGCTCGTCCCTCTGTCATGGCTGCTGCCAGACCTGCTTTCAGACAATCTGCTCTCAAGGCTGCCACCGTATGTTTAAAAAAAAAGGATTTTTTAGGTCCCGAGAAATATTAACACCTATTTTTATAGATTATGCCTACCATGCAATCTCGTGGTATGAAAACCTTGAACTTTGGTGGATCTGAGGAAACCGTTTATGAACGTGCCGATGTTCCCAAGGAAAAGTTACTCGAGACCTTCAAGAACGACACTATTGCCGTTCTCGGTTATGGTCCTCAAGGTCGTGGCCAAGCCTTAAACTTGCGCGATAACGGTGTTAATGTCATTATCGGTCAACGTGAAGGTAAGACTTTCCAACAAGCTGTTGAAGAAGGTTGGGTTCCCGGTAAGAATTTGTTCCCTGTTCTCGATGCTGTTGATAAGGGTACTGTTGTCATGAACTTGTTGTCCGATGCTTATCAAAAGGAGATCTGGCCTACCATGAAGCCTCTTTTGACTCCCGGTAAGACTCTCTATTTCTCTCATGGTTTCTCTATTGTTTACAAGGATCAAACCAACATTGAAGCTCCCGAAGGTAAATAGAAAAATATATTTATATATATGTGTGTGTGTATTATGTATAGTGTACTAAAAACTATCATAAAAATTTAGGTGTTGATGTTATCCTTGTTGCCCCCAAGGGTTCTGGTTTCACTGTCCGTCGTCTTTTCCAAGAAGGTCGTGGTATTAACTCTTCTTTCGCTGTTCATAAGGATGCCAGTGGTCATGCCAAGGAGCGTACCATTGCTTTGGGTATCGGAATCGGTTCTGGTTACATGTACGAGACCACTTTCGAGAAAGAAGTCTACTCTGACTTATTCGGTGAGCGTGGTGTCTTGATGGGTGCTATCCAAGGTTTGTTCCAAGCCCAATATGAAGTCTTAAGAGCCAATGGTCACTCTCCCTCTGAAGCTTTCAACGAGACTGTTGAAGAAGCTACACAATCTCTTTATCCCTTGATTGGTGAGCGTGGTATGGATTGGATGTACTCTAACTGTTCTACTACTGCTATGCGTGGTGCTCTTGATTGGTGGAAGCCTTTCCATGCTGCCTCCAAGCCTGTCTTTGAAGACCTTTATAGATCTGTTCGTGATGGTTCCGAAACTGCTCGTTCTCTTGACCGTAACTCTCAAGCTGATTATCGTGAGAAGCTCGAGGCTGAACTTGCTGAAATCCGTGAATCTGAGATTTGGAGAACTGGTAAGACTGTCCGTCAACTTCGTCCCGAAAACGCTGGCAAGAACTAAATAGAATTAAAAAAAAAAAAAAAAAAAAAAATTACACATTTATCCCACAACCTACTTTCTCTCTTATTATGCATTTTCTTTTTTTTTTCTTTTCTCCTCCCTTTACCTCTCGTTGTTAATATGATTTCAGTATCATTCTCTCCATTTGTCACATTTATAAATAAAATTTGTTCCTCTTCTTTTTTTTATCACCAAAAATTTCTTGTTTATGAGTTACATTCATATGTTAAATTAGTGTTTAAATATCAGCCGATATTGATGAGAGATGACGTTTTTTTTTTTTTTTTTTTTTTTTTTTTTTTACCGTCTATGTTTTCATCTATGTTATTTTTTGCATTACAAAATCCCGCCGTGAATATTTGACACCCAGTCAGCCTATGTTTTCTGTCAGTCAATTTGTCACTCTGATCATGCGCCAATCAAAACAAATACTCGTTGATTGGCTATCATGGCCATGAATCATTTTGGTTTAGTTTTAAGGAACCTGAATTTTTTTTTTTTTTTAATTTCTTCTTCTTTTTCATATTCTCTTTATAAAAAAATCATGTCTCCTCAAAAAATCTCTATTGTTTGTCTCGCTGGTGATGGTGTTGGACCCGAGATTGTTGCTGAAGCTGTCAAGATCTTGCAAGTTGTTTCTGCTGAAAGATCTCAAGCTCTCAATGCCGTATTTGAATTCAAGAACGAATTAATTGGTTTGGCCGCCATGGAAAAGACTGGTGAACCCCTTCCCGATGTTTCTTTGGAAGCCTGTAGACAAGCAGATGCCATTCTTTTGGGTGCTGTCGGTGGTCTTCCTGGCGCTCATGTGGGCTCTGGTCCTCGTCCTGAACAAGGTCTTTTGCGTCTCAGAAAGGAGTTGGATCTTTACGCTAACTTGCGTCCTGTCTCCTTTGCTTCAGAAACTTTGACAGGTCTCTCTCCTTTAAAAGATCACGTCGTCAAAGGTACTGACTTTGTATTTGTACGTGAATTGGTTGGTGGTATCTACTTTGGTGATCGTAAGGAAGCTGGTGAAGATGGCAAAGGTAATTATTTTTCTAAAAAGAAGGGAATGGAACGTGTCTTACTTGAGGATCTGCACGATTTAGCGATTATCAAAGCGTGGGAGATTTTACGAGGAAATAAAATCTAACCTTTTTTTTTTATTATTATTATTATTAGCTTATGATACTCTTCCCTACTCTAGAGAAGAAGTTGAACGTGTCACCAGATTAGCTGCCCTTTTGGCCAGAAAGCAATCCCCTCCTGGTAAAATTCACTCTGTTGATAAGGCCAACGTTTTGGCTACATCTCGTCTCTGGCGTAAGACTGTCACTGATACCATGGATAGAGAGTTTTCTGATTTGGAATATGATCATCAATTGGTAGATTCTTGTGCCATGGCTATGGTTCAACGTCCTACCAGTCTCAATGGTGTTGTCTTAACCGAAAACATGTTTGGTGATATTCTCTCTGACGAAGCTTCCGTCATTGTTGGTTCTCTCGGTTTGTTACCCTCTGCCTCTCTTAGTGGTCTCCCCGATGGTAAGGGTAAATGTCTTGGTGTTTATGAGCCCATCCATGGTTCTGCTCCTGATATCGCCGGTCAAGGTATTGCTAACCCCATTGCTACCATCCTCAGTGCTGCTATGTTGCTTAGATACTCTCTTGGTTTTGAAACTGAAGCTCGTGCTGTTGAAGAAGCTGTGCGTAAGGTCTTGGATTCTGGTTTCCATACTCGTGATCTTCATGGTGACAAGTCTACCGTTGAAGTCGGTGACAAGGTTGCTGAAGAGTTAACTACCTTGTTAAAGGCACTTGCCTAAAAAAAAAACAAAAAACAAAAAAAAAAATTACCCCTATTACATAATATCCAATAGTCATCAACATTGTATAAAAAATTCCTTTTTCTCGCCTTCACTTCATTTCGTATATCAAATAATAAAAATCTTGTCTTGATCATACATATCTTTTGCCACATGTAAAATTTATTTTATTTTAATATCTATAAGCCCAATAGGATGCAGCAGAAAGTACCACATCATTTTTCTCGCGTTCCAACTAAAAAGTAATTAAAATGTGAGCTTCAATCATACTTCACCATCACCACCCCACCCCCTCACTTTAATCTTTTTGCATTCTTTTGTTTACCTCTGTTTGTATTTGTTTATGAATCATGCACAAATAATCCACATAACTAGATTGATTATAAATTTCATCTTCCACCAACACTTTCGATAATTCTACTTCCAGATCCAAACCATGTCGAATGACATTTAATTGAGGCAAATAAGCAATGTTTTCCGTCGCCTTTTGATACAATCCCCGCAATCGGCAATTGACGGGTGATTCCTCCAACACAGGAAGTTCGTTCATGGCTGGGTTGATATGGCTCATCTCGGAAACACCAAACATGGCGTATATTATCTCCTTTGAAACCTCTTGACCGATCCATAAAAATATTGCACTATGGGATTCTATCCAGTATATACCTGTAGATTCAAATCGATCGTACGAAAGTCTTTCAAGTGGAGTATGACCTTCCTCTTGATTAAACAATGTATGCAGTTTAATACAACGTGGATACAACCATTTAATCGTACCGGGAATACTAAGATTCTTGATCTTTCTCATGTTATATACTCGTGCATCGAAATTCATGGATGAATCTAATAAATATATTAGTAAACATTTTTTTCCCTTCCAAAGTCTTTGCATGCATTACCTTTTCTCAACACTGCAGATTTTTTAAAGGAAGATAACAGAAGAGGCAGCACTTTGAATGATTCAGGCAAAATCAATTGAGCTGCAGAAGCACCCGTAGCACAATATTTTCGGTAAGCAGTAAGTACCTTGACGCAAAAAGTATCCAACTCATTCGACAAATCATTGATCGTCTTTTTAGCAGAAAGCGCAATAGTGCGTTTAATCAAAAGATTAACCGAGGTATCCAAGTCCGCATGCTTGAATACCGGGTTTGCTGTTGCTCCCACACCAGCGCTTAAATTATGCACTCGTACACGTCGTTGTCCTCCCGCTGTCGTGTATAACAAGGCCGATTGGAAATACACTTGTGAATTCTCTGCCAGTTTTCCCTCGTGTTTCAATTCAACACCGATCGTTGTATCCGAATTCACTCCTGCTAATTCCATATCTGTTGCATTCGACATCGAGAAATTACCGTATTGATCTTGTACTGAGATTCCGTTGGAACATCGAACACGAAGCGCAGCTCTGTATCCTTGTTCACGACAAATTGTATGAGTCAAATCATGCATCACTTGTACCCCTTCTCGTGTTATATTGAAATTAGGGAAATAGTAGGTATCTCCTCCTGTTAAAGCAGACAGTACACCAACGGTAGCAACATCAATGTACGTGTTGGCAGGAGGGAAGAGCCAGAGATCGATAGATACACCAGCTTGAACACTCTCGCCCGCTAATTGGGGGTAAAAATTATCTTGAGGTGCAAATAAACCCTTTTCACGTTCTGTACCGTAGAGTGAAGGATCCTCACGATTCTTTAAAACACCAGGTCCGATTGAAGGTAAAGAGGTTTGCATGATAGAAAGCTTACCACCTAATTTTTTCTGATAAAAATAAATTAATTGATGATGTTTCATAAAATGAAAATTGTAATTGTGTATCTTACCATAGCTAATATACCAACTTGAACAGCAGAACCAAATGCTGCATTCGGTGTCATTGTATTCTCATATAAAGTAGGTAACTGATCCAATAACCCTTCAATTAATAATCTAGGGAAACAAAAATTAGTTTAAACATTTGCTACATTATTTAACTTTTCTTACCTCGACTCTTTAGGATCTACAAAGAGTCCATTTGAAAGAGGAACAAAAACGTCATTGATATCGGAAACAACCATCATGGTAGCTTGTCCTAATCCAGCCTAAATATGCTCGAGTTAATCGACTCTGATTTCCTTTTCTATTCTTCAATTGTACCTGCAGATTGTAAAATTGGATAGAGCTATCAAATGTGAAAATACCAATCTTCATTCCTTGTGGAAACCCGTCTGTCTCCAATAATCGTTTAATTGTTTGACAAAAGATTGTCAACATGCCCGATTGTATGGCATTTCGGGAGACATCGATCGCGAACAATTGATGCAAAGGTTTGGGTTCGATATCGTTCCAGTAATCCTTGGGCACATCAAATTCAACTGAACCAAACATGAGTTCTGGCTGATTGCCGCTACCCATTCTTTTTCCATACATATCAAGAGGACTTTGTTGATCTTCAGGTACCAAATTTTCAAACTCACATAAATTACAAACATATTTTCGGCCGCCGTCGATAAATCGACACCAAGGATTGACGTATCCTTTACAACGTGAACAACGTGTAGGTTCAGCCGTTTCTGTGTGTAAAGGCACAAACGGAACAGCCGCATCTTGTGCATGTGTGAGAGCTAAAGGTTGAATCACCACACCAAAGGGTAGCCCTGTGTCTTTGGCAAGCTCGCTTGTTTGAGGCACCTCGTTCAGCGTCACCCGCATAAATCGAGGATTACAGTTTCCTTGATCCAAAGTTCGAAAATCTGTACTGGCTAAAGGCATCGCATTTTTCGTACAGGTGCCATAGTAATAATCCGCGTGTTCATTTACTTCCTCGTCTTTTAATTGGATTTGTACGGGAGATGGGATCTGGTTTGGATCAATACGGGGTTTGACATTGGGACGAGGGGGAAGTCCGAGTGGCGTTTTAACAACCACTTCTTGTGCTGGTACCTTTTGATCCTGATATTGCCGATAAGGCTGCTGTTGCATGGATTGTGGTTGCATTGGCTGTTGTTGCATGGATTGTGGTTGCATTGGTTGCTGATACATTGGTTGTTGTGGCTGATGATGTTGTTGGTGCTGTTGATAGCCTTGCTGCTGTTGCTGCAATGGTTGTTGTTGTTGTTGCTGGTACGGCTGTTGTTGATATGCTTGTGGGGGTGTGCTGCCGGATGGTAAAGGTGTAGTTGGCACTGTTGCATAGACACGTTTTGAGCGCCCAGGCCTCTTTAATATTAAAACAACCTGTTAGTTATACGTGGGGTCCAAAGAAAAAAAGAAAGAAAGTCATTACTTGTGCGGCGCCTCCAATTTGCATATTTCCCATTTTCTCTTCTACGGAAGGGGGTGGTCTGTTCATCTGAGGTGAATATCCTTGTGGCGAATGCTGAGCAAGTTGACCTAGTCAATGAATTTCAGGATGATAAGAAGAAGAAAAAGTATGAGGGCAAGAGAAAACTTACCTGGTGAGTGTGGAACAAATCCTGGTCTTACATTGGAAGAGTTGTATGCCAAAGGAGGGCGAGGCTGACCTGGGTTAGTCATCATCGGTCGTTGTTGTTGCTGTCCCGGCTGGAAAGCCATGGGTGGTGTTTGATTATTAGCTGCTGACATTACAACGTATGAATCAAGATAAAGATGACTGATTATAAAAATAAAAATAAAAGTATCTTCAGAATAAAAATATGGTACTCAGCAACATTTTGTGTCCCCATGGAATCATCCTTCAAATTCAGACAACAATTACAATTCGTGGAAAGAGAAGACTCTGTACAAGACATGCTGACCCGCTTTCAAACGCATATTTGGGTTTTCCATAAATTAGCTCTAGATAAATGTAGCAGTGGATGACTTGTCAACATCTCTTTCTACCTTCTTCCACGTCAATCAAACTGGCTGGTAATTTATTTTGTACTCTTTTGCAAGTCTTGGCCCAATTACCACTCCCTTTCTGAATGTAACACTTCAATGGGGAGCGCAGCTTAAATTGTTTACATATACACTCGCATAGCTTTTTTCGTTTTATCATTGTAAATCTGTTTTTGTGGTTACTATAGAAGCCATGGCATATCGGTTTATTTATTTATGCCCAATTAAATTCAACAGGTATTGTGTTCATAATACGGAGGTTTTACACTATAAAAGACAATTTATCTCTCCATATTTTAAGATATTTTTGATGAATTAAATTATTGGAAGTTGTTATAAGAGTGTGTGAATCCTCTTATTAATAAGTTTATATTAAAAAATGCTCTTATCTCTGCAGCCTTCCGTGAGCTTGAAATTCGTTTTTATGTATTTTTTCTCTTTGACTAACAATTGTTGGATATTACGTTTCGAGCGTATTGAACCCAATTCTACTCGATGTCAATGACATAACATAACCTTTTATGAAATTAATTGATTTAATTGGACGCCACAGATAATATGTTGAGCTTATCTACAATCATGTTCAGAGCTCGAATTGATAGTTCTTATTTCCCATTCCGATTTCAATTATGTAGTCAATAGGTCACTTCTATCAGCTGTGGACAAAAAAATGTTGTTTTATATATATGTAAATGTTACACATATTTAGTTTTCAACTCTTCATCTGACCCAATAGCTAACTGAACAAAAAATCAGGTCGATTATTGACAACAGCACCGCTAAAACATGATACGCGTCAGGCTTATTGTAGCATGCCCCAAATCAGTAGTTATTAGAAGAACTGGAAAGGTATTAAAATAAATTGATAAGAATTCTTGAAAATGATGACATGTACGACTTTAAATGGCGTCTAATTATATTCTCTTGCTTCTTAACAGGTACATAAACGACTTGTTAATGACAGGTAAACATTGTGTTTATCAGGGGGTTTCATAGAAAAAGTTACTCTTGGTTGGACATCCCATATGCGATATTTATAAAATCCCGGCATGGAGTACAACAGCCGAATACATAAATAAAACGAAAAGGGTTCTCGATGTCACAATCCGATTACTTATTATAATTAATTTGTTGGCTGATGAGCAAATAAGACTTTTTCATAAAATCAGCCAATTTTTAATATTCGGGTTTAAGGCATAGAGCACTTGTGTGTGTATCTCCCAACCTGATTCGTGTTCGGATGAAGTCATTGAGCTCTATACCGCTTTTTAATTTGGAAAAGGCATTTTTTTAAGGGACTCGTGCGCGAGTCTCCGAAACTATTGACAATAAACGGATGCATCGACGAATTTTGTTTCATGCAGCCGAGCTAATGTTTGTTTGACGGCTATTACAACGGAATGGGAGAAATTTAAACTTTATTACTGATAGATTAAAGATTCGATTTTTTTTTTTTAGCATTGCGTGTTTGAAAATATGCAAATGTTTTCCAAGAAAAAAAACCCCCCACATACCTATTTACATCACGCTAAAATTAAATTTCATTTTTTTTTATATATGTATTTATCGCAACCGAGTCTCCCGAATTGTCTAGTAATAATGACTGCGAAATGATTTATCTAACTGATTATGCAAGAATGAACAAATCAGTGCTACTAGGTGTCACACAATTTTTTATCTTCCGGGGGTTCCCACTCTTTTGTCTTTGACACTTGTGATCGCACTCTATTCGCAAATGTGACCTGATTATATCCTATTTTGGGGGCAGTAAATAACCGAAAGATCGGATATTGGTGCACCTATAGATGGGTGTGGCAAATAAAAAGCGTTTAGGCTGATCAATACTCAGCCTTCCTTTAAAAACATGCCAAGAGATGAGCATTGGTATTTTGGAAACCTCCCAAAAAAAAAGATAATACTATAATACAAACAGGTTTTTTTTTATTATTATTCAATATATCTATAAGCTGAGTCTAGCGAACATTGGTTATCATAGGCTCATATTGGGTATTGCGTACAGGCTTGTACTTGTCCTTTTTGGTGGTATTCGGTTTGTTTTCACTCTCATTTATCACAGGAGGTACAGTATATGGATCTACAGGTCGCTGATAAACAGCATTGTTTGGTTGTTTTTTGTAATCTAGAGCTGTGGTTGCAGTTGCAGGCGGTTCAAATGAATGATATGCGGCATGGTATACATTATCTACATACATTTTTTGTTTACTATTAGCATAATATATATTATTATAATGTTGTTGTTGCTGTTGCTGGTGCATGAATTGTTGTTGCTTCATAAACTGTATCTGTTGCTGCTGTTGTTGTTGCTGTTGTTGCTGCTGCTGCTGTTGCTGCTGTTGCTGCTGTTGCTGCTGTTGCTGCTGTTGCTGCTGTTGCTGCTGTTGCTGCTGTTGCTGCTGTTGCTGCTGTTGCTGCTGTTGTTGCTGTTGTTGCTTCTGTTGTTGCTGCTGCTTGTCTGTGACAGATAAATACCAATACATCATATTTGAAATCACTACTTGGTGTTGCAAAGGCCTTCTGGCATTGCTTAATTTCATGTGTGATAATCTGTATATGGCGCGTTCTGTATCTAATGGGTATCTTAAAATCAATGGTGTCGAGGGCACCTGTGGTACCTTTCTGGCTAGGGATGTAGGTAATCTCTTCTTTTTCCGGAGGGTCTTGGTATTACTTGTGTTCGAGAATGATTTGGCTGACTTTATTGACTTGGCCGACTTGGCTGAGGTGGACTTGGTGCTAGAAGAAGAGGACAATTTCTGTACCAGCGTAGTTGATGATGAATTTGCGGATTTGCTAGATGAAAAAAACGCGGCTAAGCTTGCTTTCTTATTCGTCTTGGAAGAACTTGTTTTCGAAGATGTGGATTTTTTCAGGTCGTTCAATAATCCAGTAAACCACGATTTTTTATTGCTTTTATGGTCGGGAGAATCTATAATAGGTTTATTTACTATAACAGGAAGATCGATCGGCATTGGCGAATCTTTTTGACGTGAAGAAGGTTGCTGAGTAGTAAGTTGCTGTGTTTCAACGTGATGCATATTGTTTTCTGGAGATTTGGCCCGAGATTCTTCAACAGTTGGTATTGCCGTAAGATCGCGCCCCTGCTGTTCTGATCCTCGTGCATCTTGGGCTTGGCGATGAGGGAGTGAATCGTTATCGGAATGCTCCTCCATAATAGCTATATCATGATCATGATAATGTCTAGGCTCTTTATAGAAACTAACTATCAGTTTTTAGGTCGAATTGTTTTTCATACATATAAAGTTTACCTGTGATTAAAATGGTGGGTAATGGCTCGATAGTTGGTGTTGGGGGCATTGTGTCGTCATCGCTACTATCCTCCTCAGAAGAGTTATACGACACGGAAGATAAGACCGAGCTTTTTCTTTGAACGGTTGTTGTGTTGGTGTTTGCGCTACCTTCATTTGAATGAGTTTTAATCCAGTGTTCGAATTCACTCGGTGAGATTTTTGGGTGTTTATCAGCAGGTACCCTAATTATAATATTAAGGAGTGGAGTTGTTAGCACTCAGACAAAAAGAGAAAATATGTTTTTGTATTCCGCTTACCAAATTGGATTAGAAGATGAAATTGTTGTCGCATGGTGTGTCATCATATCATCACCTTGTTGAATACCATCTAGTCCGTTCTGGAAGGCAAACTCTGGCTCTTCTTGCTCGGAGTAGGCGGAGTTGGTCTCTTTATTACGATAAGTTGCTGTCAATGTTGATCGTTGTAATGGATTGGATCTAACGTAATCGTCCTTTTTGGTGATATCCATGATATATTGATGCTGGAGAAAAAACGGTTATAAGAAAAAAAAAGAAAAAAAAAAGAAAGAGAGAGAGAGAGAGAGAGAGAGAAATATGGGGAAGAGAAAGATAAAATTAAACTCTTTATATGTGATAAAAGAATTTTTTTTATCAACTCCCCTCTAAAAAAGGTAACTGTCTCCTTGAATATCCGACTAAAGAGCATGCAGGGGAGAATAAAAATATAAAGAGACAAGTGCAATACAACAATTAATTATAGACTTATTTTTTATATATATATTTCTTTTTACTATCGTGCTCTGTCCGTATCAAATGAAAGGAGTTATAAAAATCGATTAAAAGAATTATGAACTGATTACTTGCTTATTTATTATAATCTAGAACTTATTTCTTGTTTACTAGTGCTTATAAACTTCAGCGATATTACATGGCGATATTTGTTCTGTGCGATGATTAGAGAACAAATATAGTGTCACAGACATTTAGAGTTTTTTATTACAATAAACTGTAATAGATACCCAGATCCAATACCATGTTAATGAATATATGAAACGAACATCATTGCATACAATAACTCATAAAATGCC